>NC_081178.1:19505256-19540256 GCF_012432095.1 Onychostoma macrolepis
CTAGGGTGTAACAACACTGTGGGGCCATATAGTGGAATGTGTTTCTGAATATTCAAGCAGTCAACAACTGTGGATGTTACAGTGGATGATTCTGAAACTGTTATACCAATCCTATTACAGCCCTGCACAAAAAGTATTTATCTTTACTGACCTTAAAGCAATACATAATTTCAACCCTGTCAGAGCAAAGTTTGAAATTCAAATAAATGTGAATACATAACTGAGATAAATTTGGTTGTATCATACAGTTTGGGTGTGTCTTGTAATAAATCACTCTGTGTAATTAACCCATGACATTTCTCTTTGTTATGTACCAACTCTGTTTCACTCAAAATGTTTTAGGGTTAAAGGTGAAGATCAGAGAAAAATATATAGAAACTACTTAAACTAGAAAATATAATTTCACCACATAAGATTATTCACATATTTCAACAATAAATATTTTTTTTCTTATGACAAAACAAACATTAAAATCATTCAAACATAAAAAACATTCAATCAATTAATTATTAATAGTTGTGATATTTTTAATTGATTTTATTGATTTTTTTTGCAGATGAAATGTAATTTAAAATATTAACTCAATTAAACGTCTAATAAAGTACCTAGCCAAAGAATATTAATGTAAATGTAATTGAGTACCCTAGTAAAAAAGTAACATATTTAAAATACATTTATTTAATTCAAAGTATAGTTAAATATATTAACATATTTACTGACATATCGCTTGAGACTTACTGATATATATATATATATATATATATATATATATATAACAAACAAACAAACTAAAAACATTTATTTGGAGCACTACTTGTGCACAATGCACATCTCTTAATATTAAGATTTAATGTCACTATTGATGAGGATTGTATGATCTTTGAGTAATATAAGATATTTAAAGTGTACCAAAAATTATACTTGCAATAGTTCCACTTTAGCACAATCAAATATACTTTAGTATATCTTTAGTTGGACTTCAGCACTAGTTCCGCACAATTGTTTAGAAGACTCTAAGTATACCAGTTTAGTAAACTAAAAGTACAATTGCAGGGTGTTTTTATTACTGTAAGTAGGCTACATAAATATGTAAATGTAGTATACTTAGCATTTATTTCAAATACATTTATTTTTCACTAGGGTAAAAGCTCAAACCAAGCTCAAATAAAGCAATAAAATAAAAAATAATAATTAAAGAATAAAACAAATTATTTTTGATTCCACAAAATAATAGTTAAGTATAACAGCAAAGTGCTATTATTTAAATAATTTACACCTTTGTTCATTTGCTCAACTTAAATCACTGACTCTCGTTCAGGAGGAGGCGCATTTATCTAGTTGGTTCAATCTAATGAAATGCAATGAATATGTTAAGTATGTAGTGAACAAGAGTGTTTATTTATTGATTTCTATGAGTTGTTCAAAATATTAACTTGTCCAAGAACAAATAATCATTAGACTAATTGAAATTCATGCATTGCCAAATGACACAAAAACAAAGACGTTCAGAAAGAACATCTCATTACTGTGGTAGTGTGGTACATCTCATATAGTATACAAACATTTTCAAAACACATCCATGCTTATGCACTTCTCAGAAATGGAAATTCTATGGGATTTAAAATGTACTTTTTAATCCACACATCAGAGATACAGTACAAGCAGAAAGGTCTTGCCATTCAAGTCCAAGTTGAAACTAAATGCAAAAAAATTCCAAATGACATTTTGGCATATAAACAATTCCCATTAGGCCTATGTTTCAGACACTCGCCATTGGCTTAAACAATTACAAACATACTTTGGTGACCTTGGAATGCGAATGCATGTTCACTGATAATTGCTGGAAATTTATTATTATTATTATTTAATTTTTTTATGCACCAATAAAAATGTTTTCTTTCTTCCCCAAAAATTATATGCAGAGGCAAAATTAGCTTGAATTGCAAAGGATTGCTTGGAAAATATAATACTTTTAAGTTACTTTACAGTTATGTTGAATGACACACATCAGTTTGTGTAAAGACACGATGTAACATTAATATAATGTATAAACAGACCTTGCATGTTCATTGAAAGCATGAGGAAATTCATCTTCTTGATGATGACAGGGCTAAATGTACATATGCACAATATCTCTCATCAGCAACTTGTGGAGAATTTCATAAACTGAGGTTGCTCAGCCGTGACCCTCTAAACTGTCACACATTTCAATAGAGTAATTTAAGAGCTGTCAGTAAAGTGAAACTGCTTCTCACATTGACACAGTGTTTTAGATCAACAGATTAGAGAAGGAAAAAGAGAGATATGAGAGAACTCTTAGAAAATGCTCCTTAATCAGTCAAAGTTATATTCTGCATAAAGGATTTAAATTTTGAAATGTGCTGAAACCATATTAGGTAGGCCTATTATGTAAAAACATGTTTAATGATTATTAATTTGTAATTATAAATTCATTTTATTAAATTTTTGTACACTACAGGTCATAAGTATGGAAACAGTTGACTTTTTATTTATACAACTGATTTATATTTCTGATGATATGAAATAAATAAAATCACTTTTTATCTATAGGTTTGCTTTTGTAGAGTGTGCCTACGCTAGTAATTCCATACAAAATGTAAATTATAATACATTCAAATACATAATAAATTCCTCCAATACTATTAAAAAAACATATCAGGATGCACCTCATCCAGACAACAGGTGGTGTCTTTTAATTAGCTATATTAAAAAATATAAATATATATATATGGCCTAAATATATATGTAAGATCATTTAGATTTTTTTGAATGTTTTTGTTCCA
This sequence comes from Onychostoma macrolepis, assembly GCF_012432095.1. NCBI lineage: Eukaryota > Metazoa > Chordata > Actinopteri > Cypriniformes > Cyprinidae > Onychostoma > Onychostoma macrolepis. The sequence goes on from NC_081178.1 coordinate 19,508,061, forward strand.
TTGCTTCTATTTGTGTTATTTTACAGTTTTGATTTACTACAAGTTTTGAATACTACAAGTATTATAAAATGTTGCAAAAAGCTATATTAGGGAATAACTAAATGTTTCCAAACTTTTTACTTGTCGTGGGAGTGTTGTGCACAGTGTTTTATTGTATTTCTACTACTACCTGTGCACTCGTTAGTTAAACTTTGAGTCCAAATGAGACATGACATGAATAATTCATGGAATTCAAAGCTCGCGTGTAATGACACAAAGTGCTTCACACGTAAATACTGTCACATGGGCGATCAATGTAGATGTCAAATATTAGTTTTGCTTTGACAGTGCTGTAAGTGTTGTGTATTTGCATGATGGCAGTTGTCTGCATGCAAGAAAACGCTACACTGAATGCCACGTGTGTCTTCCTCTTTATATGTTAGTAAACTGAGTAACTAGAGAAAAACGAGAATGAAATAAAGATATAAATAATCTTGCCTGAGCAAATTTGCGCCAAAAGCAAAAAAAAAAAAATCCCATGAGAGATGACTCTAAATGTGAAATCTAAAGTGATTTTGTCATTAAAGAGATGTGGCTATATATCAAAGAAAATAATAAGGACTTATTAGTGTTGACATGTGCTAATAACGTAGAGGTTTAATTTGTCCTAACAGAAGGGTCAGGAGCTGTTTCAGCAGTCACTGAGACAAGATGTTCTCTCAATAGAAAGCCTGTTTATGCTGTAAATCTAATCAGATGAGGGCAGGTTCCAGAACAGGCACAAGAGATGTGACGCACACAAACCCCTGTATGAAACATCACAGTTTCAATAACAATATTCAGGAGACATTTACTCTTGCACAGTCAGACGGAAACAACAGAAAAAACTGCCAAATACAAAGTTTTTTTTAAAACAAAGTTTGTTAATACAAATGATCCCCAGAAGACACAGAAACTGTACTTTACTGTATGTACAGTGGCCATAAAAACGTATTTGGACACATCTGTCCTTGTAAAAATCTCTGAAGTCATTGCTCTTAGTTTATACACTGCTAAAATGTGCTATCTGTGGTCACATATAAATTAAGTAAAAATATCACAGACCCAACCTAAATACATTTGATTAGACCAACAAAACTAATTAATAAGGGACAAAATTTTCTTTAAGCTCACATGTGAATTTTACCACTTTTATAGCATAGCATAGCATTGCTATAACATGAAATGTCAACCACAACCCATTTTACTTCCATGATATGACTTACTAAACTAAAACAGGATATTCAAAGAAGGCCTTTTGACAGGGACATTGAGATTGAATGTTAAGTTCATCCTTAAAAGCATCTCCAAGTATTCTTACCAGTTATTCTACAGTTCGTGGGTAACCAGCATTAACTTTTGGCAAGATATAAGAGGGTTGCATTACATACAATAGCCTATAACAATGCCTAAATAGCTGTTTGTAATTTGGTTAATATTAACCAATAGATTGCATGGACTTTGACATTAATGCAACTTGTTGTATTATCTTTCTCAATTATTTATCAATAATTCAATTATTTGTCAAATTCATGCTATATTTATACATTTAGTTAAGAGGCAATTTGATGTTGTATTGACCTACTATACTATTCGTTTGTTTGTTTTTTTCCCTTGAAAAAATTTGCCTCTCCTTACTTTAACATAAATGCAACTTGCTTTGTTATCTAATGCAAATACATTCATAATCAAGTGTCCAAATTTTGTGTGTCAAGACCAATTTATATGACACTTGTGTGTTCTTCAACTGGAACTTCCTAAAGAGAACACAAAGAACGTCTTGATTATATACCTTGACTGAACTTTCCTTCCTGAGCCAAGCCCTCCCACGTGTGTAATCACAGCTTTGGTACCCGTAGCTCACAGACGTGCCATCCCAGCTACCCCGGTTCCAGCACACTCCCTGCGACACGCTCACATCCCCCTCTCATCTTGTCTGTCTGGGGCGTGTGGATACAAGGCCATCTGGGGGGCTTCAGTAATGCATTTACAAACACACACAAACGCATTCACGAGTGCGTCACAGCAGCGCATATAATCAAATCAAAGGGAAATTTCCCTAGTCTCTGGACCGAGCTTTGGGCTTCCTTCTGGAAGTGTCACGAATGCAACAAAGAATAAAGAAAGAGAGAGTGTGGCCTCAGGGCCTGGGATGCATGCATCATTCCCCTCTGCTTCTCTGACCGCATCCACCCATTGGGAATGGCTGTTGACCTAGACTAAAGCAGTGGCATCCAGTGGCAGCATCCTTAACCTGTGTGTGCCACCTCCACACTCACCCCGTCATTATCTGACTCCAGCAGTTCTCCACATTTGAACTCTTATGCCTATTTTCAATTCTTATAGAGTGCAGCAGTGACCGCCCACATTTCCAGCACTTTTTCAGTATTTTCCCCATTCATAATCTCTATATAATTTCATTGAAATGAACCGAATCAAACTGATCTGAGATGAAACACAAACTTTAATATAAACTTTAATTTGGCAATGAAATACTCATCCCATCATAACTGTGAATGATGTATTAAAAAGACAGTAAGCGATAAAACTGGACTTATGGTTTTGTTTATTTTTAAAGGAATAGGAATAGAAAATGAACATTTACTGAACATCCTCAGTCCATCCAAGATGTAGTTAAGTTTGTTTCTTTCTCAGAACAGGTTTGGAGAAATTTAGCATTACATCATTTGCTCCCCAATGAATCCTCAGCAGCGACTGGGTGCCTTCAGAATGTGAATTAAAACACTATCATTTGTTTAAGCTTTTAAGGTTTTAACTTTAAACCAGAAGTTATCAGTTACCAGCATAATAACCATCCATAATAACGCTTCCTTCAGTGAAAAAAATAATCCCCAGTTGTTCTCTTATATAAACAACTACCAATATATTTGTTTAGAACTGTTTTGGTCTGTTTACCCTACAGTGGCCGAAAGAGCTCAACGCGCAGCAAATAGACAAAACACCTGCAAATTAAGAAAATAACTTTGTTAATTTTACAACACATGCGCTGCAAATGCTCACAACACAAACAAATAAAGAAATGCACTGCAAATAGAAAAAAAAACACACCTGCGAATTAAGAAAACAACTTCATAAATTTGACAACACAAGCGCTGCAAATGCTCACAACACAACCAAATAAAGAAATGCACTGCAAATACTCACAACACAACCAAATAAAGAAACGCACTGCAAATACTCACAACACAACCAAATAAAGAAACGCACTGCAAATACTCACAACACAACCAAATAAAGAAACGCACTGCAAATACTCACAACACAACCAAACAAAGAAATGCACTGCAAATACTCACAACACAACCAAATAAAGAAATGCACTGCAAATACTCACAACACAACCAAACAAAGAAACGCACTGCAAATAAAATTCTTTATTTGGTTGTGTTGTGAGCATTTGCACCACCTGCTGTCAAATTGATGAAGATGTTTTCTTGATTTGCTGGTGCTTTTTCTATTTGCATGTGTTTTCTGAAGTTGCATTGAGCGCATTGAGCTCTCTCGGCCACCTTAGGTTTTCACTTGTAAAGAAGTGCTTGATCTGTACACATTTCTCTCCTGTTTCGGAAGAATCGTAAATTTATTGGACACAGAGCTGCAAATATAATTCAAAAGCAATGGAAAAATACTTTGCTTTTTGGCCAATTCAAGTAAAGTTATCTTTATTTATGTATCACTTCATACAAGATGTATAACCGAATCAATGATGCAAACCTCTTCCAACCTGAGACAAATTTAAATTGTGCAGGGAAGCAGCTCTTAAAAGACAATAGTGTAGTTACTCATCTCCAGTCCATTAAAAGATCTGCAGAAGACAACAGTGTCATCATTCAGCCCAGTTCAGTTCAGGTTTTGGCAAGGGAACAAGGGTGATGCTAGTTTCTGGGTTGGCCTAAAAAATAAGTCATCACTACAGCACTCTATTCTGTCCACCAGTTTTCTGCTCACCTCATGTCAATCCTGTCTTTTCCTTCCTGTGTCTCTCTCAGGTCCTGAATTAATATAATAACGGATTGGACTGCAGTGGTCTTCTTGTGTCTCACATTTCAGAAACTGAAGTTCATTAATCATCACATTTAGTTCTGACAAATGGACCATGGTCTCCACCAACCATGGTCTCCATCCAACGGTCTAAACACACCAGCACGCAACTGCTCCAATGCTCATTACAAATGATCAGGGGACCTCTGTGTATCTTTCACAGTGTGAGTGTGTGTGTGAACATGTTTCTACAATAAGTCATCTGTTAAGATGGACTTTGTAGGCATGACGCAGACCTCCAAGTATGCATGCTCAATGGAAGTGGTCATTTCTCGTTTTTTTAAAGCTGTTTCTGGCTAAATCGAATTACAACCATGGCGCCTGGTTGGCACATGCTATCAGGAAAAATCCCCCAAAACAGCACCAGCTTCAGTCATGTCTGTCATACTTATACCACAGAGTCATGATAAATGAGCCACTGAAAGGGGCTGGTGATATTTTGAGCACTGACGAAACACAGATTGGCACATGAAGCAATGACACGAAAAGACCCTTAAGAATTTATGAAATGGCAAGATGGGGGTGAAAAGGTGAAAGAATGAACAAATAAGTAAATCCATGGATACATGGATGATCGAATAAATTAAAGAATGAGTAAATAACTGAACAAAATAATGATTTAATACTTAAACGAGTGTGTTGGAGCACATTTGCTCAGGGAAGATAATTCTGTTCACAGCGGAGCGTTGTCCGATAAAGCCGGAGATAAAGAAGAAGACAAGCATGTGTAGTGTTCTCTGCACAAACATATTGTACACACTTATATGTAGACACATGGACAGGAAGGAAGTAGAAACACACATTAACACACTGACACATTAATCTAAAGTGATAGATGACAGACAGATCTATGAATGTGTTTGTTTGTTTGTGTGTTTGTCTGATCAATAGCCATCAGTGACCCTTCGCTCGGCTCTCACAGCTGTGATACACACATTGAGTGTGAAGTCGCAGCCTTCTCTGTTTCAGAGAGCTGTTTTTTTTATCTGTTGTTCTGTTTCAGTCATTGCTAAGCATGCAGTTTTGATCAGCTGCCACACACTTCTGTCAAAACATAATTATTCACAACAGATTGAGACACAACCCAATCATTTTGCCATTTCGCAAAAAACAAACAAACAAACAAACAAAAAACGCTAGGAGTGAGGGAAAAAGTAAGCAAAATACTTTCCTAATAAACAAAATATTCATATTAGAAAACCAGAAAAATAGTAGAGGTCTGAGCAGGCATTAACTTGAAGCCTGAACCTGGCCCATAAACAAGACCCTCTGACTTGATCCAACTTAACCTGACTAGTAGTCAAATTTTAAGACCCAATCCAAGTTGAACCCAAATTCACTCGCTATCTCTTTTCTTTTCTCTTAACGAGAGACTCAACTAATGTTCATAGTTGATTCCTTTACAGTCTGATGTTAGCATTATGCTAAGCTGCTATTCTCTAGCCTATTATACTTAAAAATAAATAAAAACAAAAAAACAAAAAAACAATGCACAGCGAAATAGCACATATTTAATAGTATTATAATATATTATTAATAATAATATTTTCTTTTGAAACATAATACAAGATGCTTCCCAAAGATGGAATATCCCTCCCGGTCTCTTTTTCATTTGTTTCAGATTGAATACGGCATCTACCCTGACTAAGGTCTATTGCGATTTGTGTATTACACTTGTAGTTAAGTGCATGCACAATCTGTAAATATACAGGAACAAATGAAGAAACAAACGTTTGTAAATAAGACATGCAATCAGAGGGCCAACTCTAATGAGGAAGTCAGTCACACGTGTGGAGAAGTGTTAGCTATAGAAGAGAATAGTGTTAATTGCTGTGCTAATTAACGTATGATTGCATTGCACTTGTTTTGCACTTGCAGGTGATTAAATTTTTAACGAAACATATTACTTGGCACAGTTAACAGGTGCCCATCACAAATACACACACACACACACACACAGTGGTGGGGGAAGCAGACTAGATTCAGTCAAGCTGTGCTGCATTGGGGTAATATGCAAAGAGCAGCAACCTATTAAAAATTGGCGCGGCATTCTGGGTCGTCCAGATGCTGTAGCGAAACCCACCGAGGCGTTATCAAAAAATTAGGCAAAGTCCCGGCTGCCAACTCACACCAGTCCACACTCTTCATTTAGAAAACATGAAGCCACCACAGGGACGGCGTGTGCTCAATATGACAGCGAGTTTGGCGCATGATTTATTCTGTCCCTGTCCGTGCGGGAAAATCTGCATCTGTCACGCATGCAGAGCACACGTGGGGATCCGATACTACAAGATGTCCCGAGTGAGGAGTTCAAATCAGTAATGCAGTTAAAATCATTACATGTTGTTTAGAAACAATTTTGACATGTGGGTAACACTTTATTTTAAGGATCAATTCTTATGTTTATCTTGTTGCTTATTAGCATTCATATTACAAGCATATTATCTGTTTACTAGTATTTATTAGGCACATATTAATGTCTAATTCTGCACGACCATATTCTAGATCCCTTAACCCTACCCAATACCTAAACTTCACAACTACCTTACTAACTATTAATAAGCAGCAAATCATGAGTTGATTGAGGATAAAACTCTTAGTTAATAGTGAATATGTGTTCCCTAATCTAAAGTGTTACCGACATGTGCAATTTCTAGTTTTAACAAAATGAACACTAGATACCTGTGTTACATGAATGCAGCTTACTAGGTCCAAACATGTGAAAATTATTGTGTAATTGATGATTTCTCTGTGTTGTTTATGATTCCCAGGCTGCCACAGGGGATTTATGGAAAATGTAGTTTGGTTTGCTAAAGTCTTTCTCTTCTTAAACCAAATGAGTAGTGTATTCAAGCAAGCATTATCACTAGTTTACATCAACAGTATGCACAATGCTATAGAGGCATGCATGAAGCTGTATACCTTTATTGGAAAGGCACAAATAATGGCTTCAAAATAAATAATGAATTCTGATGAACAATAGGAAAAATATTCAGACTACAGTCACTCCTCATGTTTGCTGGAAAATATGTGATCTAGGGATAGCATGATATTAGTGATGAAGCGCAATATCAGCAACAAACAATTTTCAGCCGAGACTACAGTTTTTGGTTTCGGCCGGAATAGTTTTGGAGGGGAAATTTGGAAAATTTTAAATATTGACGTACCATTAGGCTTCCTTGTGATGCGCCTTGTGTTGCGTGACATTTACACGAGAGTTGATGGTTGCAGTGAGGGGAGTGAAATAAATGCTGTCAAGATGGACAGTTCTCACTATTGTGTGATTCACACTCATGCACTTTGTTGTTAATAAACTGAATGTTAGCCAAAGTCCTGTTGCTTTTATATGAAAATAAATATGATGAACAAGAGAGTCAAAGTTCTTGTTATTTAAATCCAGCTAAAAGAGTGTTGTTCATCCTTTTTTATTTTAATAGAGATGTGTATTTTGGATTTTGTTTTTTTAATTTTTTTTCACTATGGGCAGCAGAAAATGTCCAACTTGATGCACCATTTTCGGTCCCACTTTATATTGTGTCCCTAATACCTGTGTAATTACATAGTAACTAGATGTGTACGTAGTATGTAACCACAGTGTAAGTACACATTGGTACATAGTATCTACAGCTCTAATGTTTGTGTAACTACACATATGTAACAACACTCTGAATGGTATGTGTAAGTACAAATGTGTAACAGGACATTGGTAACAACACTTTTTGGTAATGAAAGTACAAATGTGTAACAGGAATAACAGCACTTTTTTGTAAAGAAAGTGTTACACTTTATATTAAGTAGACAATTCCTATGGATTGCTATTGAATCTTTTGCTCAATGTTTACAACAGGGGTACCAAATCCTGTTCTTGGAGATCTATCTACTTCAGTTCTATTGACATCTTCACTCCACTGAGAACAAGCCCCATTCTATTGACATCTATTAAAAAATGCATCAGCATGACAGCAGAGCAAGTCAGACGACGGCATACAACTCGTGGTCATCATCGATGATCGGTTCTGCACAGATTTTGCCCAGCTCAAAAGAGCCTAGTTTCTATATAGTGCACACAATGTGGATAAATTAAAACAGGTATAGACATGTTGGCTGTGTGGATACTTGTGCTGGATTAACAATATTGATTTCTCATTTCTTATCTAAACTGATATGCATTCTCAAATCTCAAGATGATTTTATTTACATTTTTTTTGTTAATGTGAGAACTTCACTAAACATTGTCGCACACCTACAATAGCAATTATACAATAGCAATAAGCTTTGTGCTTTGTTGAATTTAATATGAAACAAAGTCATAGTTTTCAAATTCTGTCAATTTTATCACAAAATACAAACAATAAATAAGGTTTTAATTTAAAATGTTTTTTTTTTTTTTTTGTGGTATGATAGATTGCTGTAGCCACATTAGTTCAAGCTGTACGTCAGCCGATCATCTGTTCTTTACTATTAGTTATAGCACTAAATAAACATGAATGAACATTAGAAGGTATGTTGAAAGAAAAAGCATTTTCAATGTTCATAAACGTTAGTCGGCTAGAAAAAAATAACTAGAGAGAAGCATTTTGATAAGTATATGCACCATGTTGCATGATCATTATAATTATAATTTAGTTAACCTGTTAATGTATCTTTTTTAAAGGGGTGGTTGACTTATTTTTTTCTAGGCTTGATTCTGTTTATGGGGTGCAGTCTAACATGTGTTAATGCTTCGTTTGTTAAAAAACGCATTAGTTTTCACATAATTTACAGCTTTCCTGTAGCTCAAATAGTAGAGCATGGCGCTAGCAACGCCAAGATCATGGGTTTGATTCCCAGGGAAAGCAAGAGCTGATAAAATGTAAAAACTGTAACTTGAATGCAATGTAAGTCGCTTTGGATAAAAGCGTCTGCTAAATGCATAAATGTAAATGTAAATGTAAATTTACCTTTATTCCTCACCGCTCTGTCCTTTCTCCTCTAAACGTGCTGATCATTTCCTGTTTTTATGAAGCCCCTTCCTCAGAAATACACAATGGGCTCTGATTGGTTATCTGGCCCAGTGTGTTGTGATTGGTTAAACCGCCTCTAGAGCACGTCTGAACGTCCTGCCCCTCAGCTCAGCGGCATGTGCTTCGGTTGTATTGTAAACAATGGCGGCATCTATATTGCTTATCAGTTTGAGCCCAATTGATATGCAGAGGATATTAGTGAAGAGGACCGCGCAGAACCTGTGCAAGCACAGCTTTTAATGGAAGGCCTAAGTTTTTTGTTTGTTGTTGTCTAATACTTGTAGGTACTGTTACAGTATGTGAAAATAAGTGTATTCACTGAGCTGATGATCTGAATGAGAGAGAGAGAGATGCAGAGCGTGTGCAGAGCAGGTTGACAAAATAAATTACATTTAGAAAAAAACAACAACAACAACAAAGAAAAAACATTTAGTTTTATTGTTTTAAGCAAAACAGAATTTATAATTATAGTAAAAAATACATGGTCACACTTTATATTAGTTGGCCTTAACTACAATGTACTTATTGTGTTCATATTGTATTGCAAAACGCTTTTGCTGCTATTGAGGTGGGATATGGGTAAGGTTAGGTACAGGTTTGGTGGTATGGGTAGGTTTAAGGGTGGGTTAAGGTGTAAGGGATGGGTCAATAGTGGATTTATAAATGTAATTACAGAAATTAATTACAGATGTAACTACATATAGGTATTTTTAAAAATATAAGTACAATGTAAAAACATGTATGTACACAAAAAGTGCATTATACCAAATTATTAATGTTTATTTCTGTGAATTCTGGGGACTTTGCATAGACTTCTATTACTGTTATACTGACCAAATTATATTTTCTATCCCCTAACCCAACCCTAAACCTACCCTTTACAGAAAACCTTGCATTGTTACACTTTCAGATAAACATCTTTTACTATTTTTAATATTTTTTTTCCCCTTTTGTCAAACAATTTCAGGTTTTACTATCATTGTGGGAACATTTGGTACCCAAAATGTAGCATAAACAAGTACACACACACACACACACACACACAAAAGAGCAATGAGAAACATTCAACCCCCTTTTTTTTCCTTTTGTTCAATGAAAGATTGAAATCAATGCACATTTGATAAAATTGGGCAAAATAAGAAATTCTACTGTCTTGTTTTTCTTTCTTTTTTCAGTGTGATCGAGATCAATGGGTCTGGAGAGAAAATAAATTCTGGGTTTGGAGATTGTATTGATCCCACCCTAAATTAGAGTCCTGCATGGGAAGAGTAGACAGGTAAAGCTAAAAAAAAAATATATATATATTGTCCTATAGACGGCTGTATGTGCATTTACATCAACCTGAACCACTTTTCACGATATGATGTTTTATTAACAAAGCTTGGGAGGAGCACGATCAGATAATCAACCAATCAGCACAGGTGGAGTTTGTCTAGTAACTTGTAACCTTGATAATAAACCAATAATAAAACATTAGCATGGTGTATGTGTGTATATATATAAGTGCTGTCAATCGATTAAAAAATTGAATCACGTTAATCACAGTCATGGACTGTGATTAATCGCACATTTAAAATACTAGGATTTACCTGTAAATGTGTTGAGATAAAGAAATGCATGACAAACTAGTTTAAGGAAACAGAACCTTTCACACTTCCGCCAGGTATGAGACATAATCCTTATTATTCCTTTGTCATTATTCTTTTGTTTTTATTCAGCCATTATCAGCCTTTATACTGGCAATAAAATGTTTACCAAGCCACATCACTTCAATTCCAGTATACATTTACCCAACTATTATCAAAAGTATTTCTAAATAAATACAACAAAACATTTTCTTGCGACCTTACATGAAGTATTATGACAAAATACGTTATGAAAAAGAATTGGACCTGTTCTGCAGGTGCATTACAAGTAATATTAGCATCATGATTCATAAAACAATTTATGAGATTAATAGTACACTTTTACTCAGAACTCACTTCAAACCACCATCGAGTGTTTGTAATAAATTCCTTTTGCGATCACATGTGCAATTTGGTCGCTTACTGTTGTTAAAATATGCTATTTATAGCCTTTTATATCGCTGCACAAATTAGCATTTCAGATGTACACATTTCTCAAGAAAATCACATACAAATATCCTATCGTAATCATGTGTTTATTATCTTATATAATCTATAGTGGCTGTTGTCATGTTTATTTCTGCTGTGTAAAAGCCTTAACATGTATGCTCTGGCTGAAATTCACGTTGTTTGTGATGTTACAACCGCCTCTCCGTTCTTAAGTTGCCAGGTATACATTCCAAGTATAATACACATTACACATTGTCTATATACAACTTGGGCGGCCGTGGTACATTATAAAAGTAGCCCAAAAAACCGCAACCCACGGTTCTGTAATTTTTCCCGGGACTGTATATTCAAAATAGCCCACTTGTGCCGCTACCCTGGCAACACTGGTTCGCTGTACCCTCATCTCACAATGATAGATGACCTTCCGCGCTGCGATGACAGGAAGAAGTTGGGGTCAAACCTTATCAAACAATTAATTTGCGTTAAAAAAAAATTAATGCGTTAAAATTTTTAGATTAACGCATAAACGCATTAACGCTGACACCCCTATATATACAGTATATATATATATATATACACACATAGCCAATTCACCTCTGTCCCACAACAGTTTTCCGGCATCCCTACTCCACCCCAACACCTCACTCTTAAATTATTCTCATCCCATACTAGGGACAGGGGTGCTGCTATGTTTTCTGGGCCCCCTGAACAGCATATTGATTCGGGCCCCCTTGGTAGAATTAGCACAAGGGGGATCGCGCTCGGGCCCCTACTCCCTCGGCAGGCCCTTAGAATCGTCCTAACTTTTCTAACGTTACGGCGGCCCTGGATGGGGGGGGGGGTTCTCTGGGTTCAGGCTATATTCTGAGCTCGGAGCCCTCCTTCAAGACAGCATGCCAAATATGCTTACTATTAGCTAAATCCTATTGTATGTAAGTGCGAACTCGTGAAATTGTAGTTTTCAAATATAAGACAAATTTTTATATATTTTTTTGACTGTGGGCTATTGGAATTATTTGATTATTTCAATATTCCATTATTTAATTGATTTAATTAGGGTCTATGCAAACAATCCTTTAAAATGGGTGTTGTCTCCTGCCCTAACATGCATTATAGATATTACGTAATACTGTTGAACTGGTGAAACTGGTGAACTACTCTTGTCGATGCAATTGCTGTCACATCTAACAAAAATACTGGTAACCCCTTTTAATTTTTTATATTTTTATTTTGGACCATCATTGCTGTCATGAGCATCACTGTAGAAAGTACATTTAGTTAGTATTAGTGTTAATTAGCATTGCTACAACCCGTAGCATAGCGCAAACCCACTCCACTGCATGGGACTGCAGGTTGCCTGGCCTGGGTCAAAGGTCAAAGATCAGATTGTAGGACACACCCCAACAATGTATGGGGGGTGTGTCAGAATAATTAGTTATGCAGCTAAATGTGTCTCTCAGGTGCTCTGGGTCTGTGTGTGTGTATAGTATGTGAAATATATGCAAATTTGGTATATGATATATATGCTTTAATGTGTCTGTAAGTCCATGTGCAATGAAGTGTCATGCTTGACTTCATTTAAAATGCCACTAGTTTTGTAAAGATTACTTTGTGTACATTAAATGAGCATCCAGATTCAGCCACCTAAAGAATGTATGTGATGTTATGCACACATGCACACATAAATAAAATTAATAAATAAACAAATAAATAAATAAACAGACAGTTCTGGCTATAAAATCTAATTGGATGATGTTATTTGAAGTGTACTGTACAATAAATTGCAGTCATGACATCTAGCCACGATTCAGCATTGACAGCCAGTTGCACACCAGATGCATTATTACTCTGGTTTTAAACAGTGAATCATTGTTTGAGTTTTCATAATACAATTAGTATATACCTGGGTACACACAACATCTTTTGTAATACGACACTATACTGTAAGTAATAATAGTATTTTTAAAACTATATACCGAAAATTAAGCAAGCAAAGGCAATTACCATGCCAATACAGACTGTTGCAATTGTTTGAATTGTTTTGATTTCGCTTTAATTGCATTGTTTTAATCGTGGTTGCACTGTTTTAATTTCTTCTGACACAGACTCAGTCGTGCTTTATCACAGCCTTGCCCTTATAAAACATTTTGCTTGAAAGTGTGGTTGTGCTATCTCTCACTTTTTTTATGCATTTAATTTTTAAGTGTAGCTTCGTCCAAAAACATTTAGGGCCAACTGTAAATGGTTTTGAGTGAAAAAATAGTCTGGTCTCTGTCCACGATTATCTCAGACATTTAAACAAAACAGTTAAAACAGGTAAAGACATACAGAGATGACAGTGGCATAATATTAGACTGCTCTTAAAACACATCAGCACTGAAAGTGAGGTCATTATGAAGCAAACTTTTCCCCTTATGTACCAGTTCCAGTTTCTTCTAATTGGGTTGTGACAATAGTCAAGGCATCATCGTGCCGTGGGTTCAGGTGTCACATACAGAGACGGGCTATCATATCGCTCAGCTGCAAAATCCCGGCATCCAGTTGTCAGTCTCTCTGGCATCAGTGCACTGCTGACTGCTCCATAAATATGACACCTTGTTTTGTCCTGCTGGTGTCTGGAGGTGCAGCGTGGCCTTTGAGGGGGAGACAAGTAAACTAATAGGCTCTCTCTGATGCATGGGAACACGGGCTCGCTGCTCAACGATTGCCCCGCGGCGACTCCTGACAGCCACATAATGACTGTATACCTGTCAACTGGAGGATATCTGTCGAGCCATAAATACAGAGTTGCCTTTTTGACATCATTTAAAAAAAAAAAATACTCAGTGATCAACAGAACACAGGCCGCTTGCACCCAGCCTTTTTTCACAAACAAAGTCACAAACTCAGACATGGACAGCCACACATGGAAAGCAGCGTCTGAGGGAAAATGTATGCTATTATAATTGCGATTTTCTGCACTGCACTACACTTGTGTACTATGGTTTGTGTTTGTGTGCGAGTTGTCAACAGGAAGCACAATGCAGCGCAAAGGCGAATGAGATGTAGAAAGCAAGCGTGCATGTGGGTATACTGCCTAAGGGTTACAGGTGAACACTATCGCTCCATTCTTAGGCTGCAAACACTGTGCAGCAATGAGTAGCAAAGGAAAATCATAAACAAGATCTCTTTCATATCTCAATTGTTTCTCTTATACAGCACTGATGTTAAATGGAGACTTTTGCCTATTCCTAGATTGTTCTCTAAAGAGAGAGAGAGAGAGAGAGAGAGAGAGCACCAAAAAATGGATGCAGGGCAGAATTAGGCCAATACCTTCTCCTTCTAAACATCCAAAAAAGAGCCCTGAAGTTCTGGAAACACTTAAAGACAAGCAACCCCAGCACATACCATTAAAGCCCTAAAATACCAAGAGCTGAACCTCACAAAGAGTTCCCTCCTTCAGCTGGTGCTGAGACTGACAGAGATCAGCCAGCCTCAGGACTCACACACACTCTCAACCATTTGGCCCACACAGATCATCAACACAGAGAAACACAAGTATGTCACCCATTGGACAAACACCATCAAAAACCAACACAAATTAGAATGTTATTCGGCACTAAATCGAGAATACACCATGGCTAGCTACCTGAGCACAGTGACTGATGTGAAACTCAGGAAAACATTGACGATGTACAGACTCAGCAAGCACAGTCTGGCCGTAGAGACGGGCCGGTGCAGACAGATATGGCTCTCCCGCGAGGAGAGAATCTGCTCCCACTGCAGTCTGGGAGAGATCGAAACAGAGCTGCACTTCTTCACAGAGTGCCCAAAATACCAAAACATTAGGGACCACTTTTACCCCAAAATTAATCATATATTTCCCCAATTTAACATCTGTAGCCCAACGAAAAACTTTGTTTCATTCTTGGCGAAAAAGCCAAATGTGCAGTTATTGCTGCAAAATTTGTAGCATTGTGCCATCACCTGAGGGACAAACACAATCCAGAAACAAACAGCCAATAGACATGTGCGTAATGCTCCAATTCTCAGTCCAGTAGTTACTACATGACTTTCTGTATTATAAGGTTTTTTTTTTTTTTTCTACACGTATCTAAGTTCTAATGTAAATGTTCATATGTGACCTTGGACGACAAAACCAGTCTTAAGTGTCAATTTTTCAAAAGTGAGATCAACTGAAATCTGAATAAATAAGCTTTCCATTGATGTATGGTTTGTTAGGATTGGACAATATTTGGCTGGGATACAACTATTTGAAAATCTGGAATCTGAGGGTGCAAAAAAATCTAAATATTGAGAAAATCGCCTTTAAAGTTGTCCAAATGAAGTTCTTAGCAATGCATATTACTAATCAAAAATTAAGTTTGATACATTTACGGTAAGAAATTTATAAAATATCTTCATGGAACATGATCTTTACTTAATATCCTAATGATTTTTGGTATAAAAGAAAAATCGGTAACACTTTACAATAAGGTGTCATTTGTTAACATTAGTTAATGTATTAACTAATATGAACAAACAATGAACAATACATTTATTACACTATTTATTAATCTTTGTTAATAAAAATAGAGTTGTTCATTATTTGTTCATGTTACTTCACAGTGCATTAACTAATGTTAACAAGCACAACTCATGATTTTAATAATGCATTAGTAAATGCTGAAATTAACATCAACTAAGATTAATAAATGCTGTAGAAGTATTGTTCATACTTAGTTCATGTTAACTAATGTAGTTAACTAATGTGAACTAATGAACCTTATTGTAAAGTGTTAACGAAAAATCTATAATTTTGACCCACACAATGTATTTTTGGCTATTGCTACAAATATACCCCAGCGACTTAAGACTGGTTTTGTGGTCCAGGGTCACATATGTTATAAACCATTTTCTTTGTTGTCTTAATGCTTTGGCAATGCAAAATGTATTTTTGTCATGCCAAAAAAGCTATTTGAATTGAATTGAATTGAATTGAATTGAATTGAATTGAATTGAATTGAGAGAGAGAGAGAGAGAGAGAGAGAGCGGAGAAAGTAATCCCCAAAGCAGTGGTTCTTAACCAGGAGGGCGGAGCACACTAGGGGGCCTCAAGATGACTTATAAATGAGAGTAAAATAAGATAAGTCAACTAAAAGTAGGACATTTCTTCAGTTAATTGACCCTCGGCTGTTATTGAGTAGAAATTACATGTAAAAAAAAAAAAAAAAAAAAAAAAATCTTTAAAGTTAATCTTTTATCTTTAATTGGTATACAAACGACAAAAAATCATGTATATTTGTTGTTTAAAAAGAGCGGGACAACTATACACAAAGACACATCTGGTATACCGAAATGTAACTATATTAATATTTAATTATAACTATCTTAGTGAAATTTTTAAACTTACAAAAACTAGAAGTAACCATAGGTTACCTAAAGACAAAACTAGGGATAGGGATCCTTTGAATATTTTTGTGTACAGTGAGGGGTCTTGGAATCACAAAGATTGAGAACAACAATTTCTTAATGTGCAATAACTTAATATGAAAATTTGTCATTAAATGCTCCCAAGGCTAAATAATTTGATCTATGCTAGTCACATTCATTTTAGAGCTCTATACCAAAATATCTAATTTGTGTCTTTTTTTCTCTTAAGAGATGTAAAGTTGCTGAAGCATAACTTAGAGTTCCATTAAGCTACCTGATCTGTGAAAGAGCTACTTCTGAGCAATAAATTGTTAGGAAGGCCTGTCTATTGCACACCAGACCCCGGACATACTCTTTGGCACACAATGCATCCTTTAAATAGAACAAACAGAATTGTTGTGTGGAAATGCAATTGCACATTAAAAATGTGAAGCACCGGGCAGCCCTCCATGAATGGAAATTATTTATTCTGAATGCACAATTAAGGTCCTTTTATTTATATGGAGGGTTATTTACAACTCACTAGCTGCTTACTGCGCCTGTAATGCCTGTGATATCCCAAAAGCAGCCACTAAATGAATGCATCTTTTCAAGATCAAGCTGGGTGTTTTTCTTCATGAGATATGTGTGGTCTGTTGCCAAGGTCGTGTTCAGTGTATCCTGCTTTAATATCTCCCAGTGCCTGTACACATTTCTATATTGTGGTTGTATGTTCACAATGCGATGTCTTGCAATATTCACATAACTGGCCAGCAGGAGACACACACAAGAAAAAAAAAAAAAATATATATATATATATATATATATATATATGTGTATGTATATGTATATATATGTATGTAATATATGCATGTATATATATATATATATATATACATACATACATGTTAACGAGTTAACGCATGTGATTAACCAGTACAATTTAACACGTTAATATTTTTTTAACGTAAATTAATCGTTTGATAAGGTTTGACCCCAACTTCTTGCCGTCATCGCAGTGTGGAAAGTTATCTATCATTGTGTGATGAGGGTACAGTGTACATCTGAAATGCTAATTTGTGCAGCGATATAAAAGGCTATAAATAGCATATTTTAACAACAATAAACGACCAAATTCCACATGTGATCGCAAAAGGAAGTTATTACAAACACTCGATGGTGGTTTGAAGTGAGTTCTGAGTAAAAGTGTACTATTAATCTCATAAATTGTCTTATGATCATGATGCTAATATTAGCTCTAATGCAGCTGCAGAACAGGTCCAATTCTTCTTCATAATGCATTTTGTCATTACTTCATGTAAGGTCGCAAGAAATGTTTTGTTGTATATATTTAGAAATACTTTTGATAATAGTTGGGTAAATGTATACTGGGATTGAAGCGATGTGGCTTGGTAAATGATTCATTGCCAGTTTAAAGGCTGATAATGGCTGAATAAAAACAAAAGAATAATGATAAAAGAATAATAAGGATTATGTCTCATACCTGGCGGAAGTGTGAAAGGTTCTGTTTCCTTAAACTAGTTTGTCATGCATTTCTTTTTCAACACATTTACAGGTAAATCCTAGTATTTTAAATTTGTGATTAATCATGATTAATAACAGTCCATGACTGTGATTAACACAATTAAATTTAACTAAAATTGAAAAAATTAAAATTGACTGACAGCACTAATATATATATATATATATATAGATTATAAAACATTTCTGTATATAGACATTTCTTTTAAGTTCCTCATTCTTCTCATTCTTAAGTATTTGAAAGAAAAAAAAAACAAAACAAACATGGCACATGTATTTTGAATTGCAATAGTAATGGCTGATTTCACTCACCACATCATCCATAGTTGTATTAAACAGAAAACAGTCCCAAAACTGCTCACAACATTATTGGTTGTCAGCCTAGTAAGGGTAAAATTGTTCGGTGCTGCTATAAAGGCACACAATTTTAACCTTCATCTTATGCTACTGACCTTATCCTACTGTATATCCTTAGTTGAAAACAAAATATAATAAGTTATTTAACACTTTTAATGTACAATGTGTGTGTGTGTGTGTGTGTGTGAAAGAGAGAGAGAGAGAGAGAGAGAGATCCAGCAATCCTCACACATCTTTTCTCTCTGCACACACACAGGAACACTTTCTCACATTTCAATATGAGCTACATTTGTGTAAATTTGGAGAGAGAATTATTTAGCCCAATGAAATAAGTGTATGACAGGAAGAGGAAATGAGCAGCCGTGCAAATTAATCACTTCTTTATTAGCGGCTATGCTAATAATACCTACGTTCATGTGACACTCAAATTAATTGATTTAATTGTATAAAACTGGATGAAGCATGGTGAAAGACTTTCATTCTGCATTCAACCATTTCAAACACTGTTGAATAAGATTCAGAATAAATTCTAAATACAATTTAATGATTTAAATGTACTGAAGCTTTTACACAACACTCACAACAGTCACATCTGTGAATATGTTGACACATTTCGCTTATACACACGTCTTCATAACGACAGAGAAAGAGACCTGAAAAACCTACAGGGACACTATCACACCTGCGTCCAAACTGGCATCTATTAAAGGAGTTAACTGAGCTAAAAACAAGGAACAGATGCTACACACACACCTAACACAGACAGGTGACATTGTGTCACAGCAGTGTATCAGTGACAAACACTCACCATGCATGTGTTTGTTTGTGTGAACCATGAGAGGCAGATGTGGCAGATGACAGATATTTTATTGAACTGTTGGGGAGCTCAGAAGAGATGTTATAAGAATTGTACTTGTGGGAGAATAAACAACACAATTGAGCATAGCTCACTCGGCTAACAGAGAAAGACATGGGTAATAGTGCCATGCGTGTGCGAGAGAGAAAACTGCAATAATTTATTCACAGTACAGGAACATACTCAACATATGTATGGGTCACACTTTATATTAGGTGGCCTTAACTACTATGTACTTACATCAAAATAATAAGTACAATGTACTTATTGTGTTCATATTGTATTTAAAAACACTTTTGCTGCTATTGAGGTGGGATATGTTTAAGGTTAGTGACAGGTTTGGTGGTATGGGTAGGTTTAAGTGTGGGTTAAGGTGTAAGGGATGGGTCAACAGTGTAATTATAAATGGAATTACAGATGGAATTACATATAGGCATTTTTAAATATACAAGTACAATGTAAAAACATGTATGTACACAATAAGTGCATTGTATCAAATTATTAATTTCAATGTAAGTACATAGTAGTTAAAGCCACATGTATGCAAATGTGGACTGTTTAGCTGTGCAATTGTTGAATGAGCACTGTGCTACATCTGAACTAATTGCACTGTATTTTATATATAATCATTTTCTACTCTTAACTGTTTTAAATTCATTTTAAATCAAATTCTATATAATTTCCTTGTTTTTATTGTTGTGATTATTATTATTAATTCCTTGTTTTTATTATTGTGAATATTATTATTATTTTTAATGACTATTTCACTTCCTTTTATGTAAAGCACTTTGAATTACCACTGTGTATGTGCTATATAAATAAACTTGCCTTGCCTTATCAATTGTAAGTTGATTGGACTGCAAAAAACTAGGCGTTACATACTAGAATAGAGCTTGGTATTTGGAGGTGGTAAGCAGTAAGAGGAATTTGTGAAACAAAATGTTGTTTTAAAGTCATTATCAATTTTAATGTATTTTAATGAAGACATTTTATTTTGTTGTTGGGATAATGTGCACCAATGACTGACCAGGAATTTTGCACAATATATATATATATATATATATATATATATATATATATATTTATTTGTTGAATATTACAGCAAGATCACAAAGTCCATCCTTCCTCCCATAACTTCCCCCAGTTTCAGATCATCCAGTCTGTGGATGGTCTCTGGCCTGCGTCCCCACTCTCTTTGCGTTCTGTTATCCAAACTGGGGCCTGGATGCATTTGGCTGTGCTCTCACTCTCTGTGGCAGTGCATTGTGGGCCAATGCAGAGCTTGTAGCCCCAGGCATCCTCTGTTTCAGGACCACGCGGCCCAGCGCTCACAGATGTTCTCCGTTTGATACCGCTCTACCCGCACTCTTGGAAGTGTGGGTGGCCAACCATCATGCCTGTTGCACCCATTGCTGACACACTATTGGCTGTGATAGGGTGACGCGTGTTGAGCAGAGGGGCGATAGACGGTCGACTTTTAATCCTGAGAGCATGAATAATCCTGGTGAAGACCCCTGAAGAGCCAGAGGAGATCCTCCTCCAAAAAACTCAAGGAGAGTGACACAATTTTGCTTTTGATTTTCAGAACCGCATTGTGTTATTAAATATTGAACAATGAAATGTCAGGAATACTTTGCTTTCTAAGAATAATTAAAAACTGTAACATGACATTAGTATTTTGCAGAAAGATCTACAAAATGTGAGCTGTCTGATCATTTGGCTACAAGTCTGTTCTGATAGGATTGTGGAGAATAGGGAAAATACAAATAATAAACTGCAACTAGCCATATAATACAGCATAGTTCAGATAGCAAAATAAATAGGTTTACAGGCAGAGTAAGACGTGATGTTGTCCTCAAAATCTTTTACATA
Source organism: Onychostoma macrolepis (assembly GCF_012432095.1). Classification (NCBI taxonomy): domain Eukaryota; kingdom Metazoa; phylum Chordata; class Actinopteri; order Cypriniformes; family Cyprinidae; genus Onychostoma; species Onychostoma macrolepis. Next base: position 19,529,237 of record NC_081178.1, read on the forward strand.
TGACAAAGATAACCACTTTGTCATTTAACTTTTGAGTGTTCAACAATGATAATTTTACATAACGATTTGACAGAAATATTCTAGCAGACTGAAAACAGTGAAATAATGTAATTTACTTAAATTCCATTTTTATATTGGTCTAATTGAAAATCATGGTTTCTGGTTTAAACCTGTTTTGTTCATTTTGACTAAAAGCAAATAACACCACCTACAGAAAAAAATCAATAAATAATATAAAATAAAATAACAATTTTGTTTAAATAGTATATATACTGTATATAGACCTACATTAAGTAATATTCTGGCTTATGTCTAAAGATAGATAGATAGATAGATAGATAGGTAGATATATAGATAGATAGATAGATAGATAGATAGATAGATAGATAGATAGATAGATAGATAGATAGATAGATAGATAGATAGATAGACAGATACTCTCCAACACATGTTATAATAAAACATAAGGCAAGTTCTTTAAGTCCCCTATCACGCTGGTCACATTTTTTGCATTTGTACTTTGACTTTAAAAGTCCTGTGATGTAATAACAGGAATGTTGCTGAACTGCTTTTAAACTGTTCTTCTGAATGCAGGTTGGATTAGCAGTGACAGGTTCTGCTTAGAGTTATTTCCTCATCGGTCTTCTCCTCCACTGGCCCATTTACAGTGTCTCTCATCTGATGAGAATGAAATCTAGTGACCCCTCATCAACTTACTGCTGGAAACACCTCAGTTTCTCTCTCACACACCCTCTCTCTGAACTCTAATCATTCAGACATGATAAATGGAGCAGATAGATCAGTCAGCCCACTCTCAGGTCAACATATTACTTTTTATTTTTCCCTGACAGAAAGAGTTAATGTGTACACAGATCAGGCAGAAGAGCTGAGAAAACCACAGAGACAGACAGCAGTCGAGGAAGAATGGCAGAAAACAAACACGTAGAAACAAACAAAGAAAGAGAATGGCAGGAGTTTTAATAGAACAAAAGCAGTCAGGAAGAGCAGGAGTGTGTTAATGACAGATGAAGGGGTGTATATTAATAATGGAGAGTGGAGTGGAATAGAGTTTTACTTATTCAGGACTGCTCGCTCCCCTCTTTATCTCTCTCACACCTTCATAGAGTAACAGGGACAGAACAAGTTATTGAGAACAAGATTTTTTTAGATGTTCTGAAGAAATTCTGCTGCTTGCTGCCATTGTTTGAAGGTGTATTGAGTAGTTGCCAGACTGATGTCAAGTCCAGTCAAATTTATTTGTTTAGCGCTTTTCACAATACACATTATATAGTACAGTATAGCATAGCATAGCATAGAATAGTATAGCATAGTATTGTCACATTTATCAGATTAGAGCTGGGCAATAATATAGTTAATATTTTATGACCATACAAGCAATCAAGCAATTGAGATGTGCTGTATATATCTCCCTACATGAGTGGCGGAATATTTTGTCCCAAACAACTTCAGGACAAACCATGCCCTACAGCCAGTTTCACCAGTTAAGTTTAGGGTTACAGGTTAAGATTCATGTAGGAGTTAGCATTGGTAATCAGCAGTGTGATCAACATGACCAATGAAATCTTTACAACTGGCTAAGGTTTGTGCTGAACTTGTTTGGGGGAAAAAATCATGCATATGTATTAAACATACCCCAGCTTTATATAAAGAACTTGGTGATAATGTACAGTAAAAGCAGTTTGCTATATACCGTGTTGACCCGAATATAAGACGATGTTTTTTCTTGGAAATACATCTGAAAAAACGCGGTCGTCTTATATTCAGGGTCTAGACTTTGACATGTCAATAATACACCCACATCAATAGGTGTCGCCAAAAACGCATAAAACGAGTGTGTCATGAAATATGTAATGTAATGTAATGCGTGTTGTAAAGATCGCGAGTGAAAACAAAAGAAAAAGAAAAGCTTACAGTGGCATGAGTCGTGGCTGTCATGTTAACCTGATGGGACCAAACTTCCTCTGTAAGTGATTTTAAAACATAAGACAGTACCCAGATTTGAAGACTACAATAAGATTTCACTTCTACTGTTAATAAAATTTTGGTAGGCTACTATGAGATGGATAGCCTAAATATTATATAACTTAGATGGGCTACCTGTTATTTTTATGGTATATCAAAAAGTGTATATTTTTCAAATGTCATTGTTGGTACATTTTACCAGTATTTACCATACTTTCAAAACAAACATTAAAATATGAGAAATATGCAATATGAAAATAATTCAAATAATCCATCTGGAAAAAGGGGGGTCGTCTTATAATCAGGGTCGTCTTATATTCGGGTCAATACGGTAGTATAATGCTTTACGTGAGTGTACTGTGTTTATGTGAATAAAATTATATAATATATACCCAACTATATATAGAGAGAGTTTACATTTTGCAATGATATAAACAAATCACAAACAATGATGTGGTTGTTGATAGGTTCTGGGAGGTTTTTATTTTATTTTATTTTATTTTATTGTGCTGCTAGAATGTTCTCAGTAGCTGCTTACTAGCCTAAGTCAAAAGACCCACCACCAAGTCGCTTGGATTGGCTATTCTGGTGGTCTCTAGATATGGCACTATTTAAGTTGTGTACGGAGCCCCGCACATGCCATGCAAGAAAAAAATAAGTAAATCTTATTTAATTTACTATAACGTGCACACGATTAATATTTCGTTCCCTTGATTTGTTTAAAGTCCCCCTGTAGTCAAATATTTTATCCCTTAAAACTTATCTTTGATCATCAAAATGACATATTTAAATGTTTTTTCTTGTGAAAATTATTTTCTCATGCCTTAAAATAGCTTGAATGTAACTCAGTACCCTTGCCTCATTTACTATACACTGATCTATAAATATGCAAATTAGCCCTGCCTCAACTCAGTCACACCAGCCAGCGCCTCCTGATCCATTGAATTGTAGTAAACGCAAAACGATGGCATACACGAATAATGACTGATAAAACTATGTTTTTACTAGCGGACAACTACAGTGAATACTGTAACATTCGTTAAAGTTACTTACTTGACGATGTTGTGATCTCAAAATGCCTTGAAGCCTCGAATGCAGCCGTTTGTGATTCTTGATTCGCGCCCGCGAGCATACGCGTGTGAAGTGCAGATGCCGATGCGGGAGAGGTGGGTCTGACTCCGGGCTACTTTTACACTGTTGCCGCAGGTTATAATGCAAGTTAGCGGTTCTAAATTCACATTAAACCAGGACTTCATGGGTTTTTTGCTCTAACTTATGTTTGGTTTTGTGCTGATATTGGTATATTTTGCATGCTAGTGATAGGAATCGATCCCTTGATGTGACTGGTTATTGGTTTGCCACGTAGCAACCAGAGAGCTGTTTCAAATCGTATTTGTGGGTCAGCCTTTGGGAAACTACAGTTTTAAGGAGAAAATACTCAGCAGTGGTGTTGATTAATGGATTGGCACATGGTTTGTCTAAAAGCATATTAAAAACACCATATAGACAAATAAACAACATAAAAAAACCTGGGTAACACTTTATTTTAAGATCTCTTAACTAGTTGCTAATTAGCATGCATATTAATAGTATATTAGCCAGTAGTAATTAAGCACATATTAATGCCTTATTCTACATGACCTTATCCTACATCCCTAATCCTACACGATACCTAAATTTAACAACTACCTTACTAAGTTAAGTTAAGTTAAGTCGTGACAAATTGTCAAGTATGGTGACCCATACTCGAAATGGTGCTCTGCATTTAACCCAGCAGAGGTTGTGATTTTAAGGCTGGTGATACTTGATATATTTCTACTGGTATGTTAGAATGATTTTCATGCATTCCTTTCTTTATGACTTGTTTATCATAAATACAATAAAAAGATTCATTTTGTATATACACCAGTAACACCCTGATCCCAATGCATATGTTTTTGTTGCTGTTATTTAAAAAAAACTAGTGTATTATATATTTAATTCAGATAAGATAATCTCACATTTTTTATTATTCATTTTTTAACAATAAGGGGCAACAGATGGAAAAGGACAAGAACGAAAAAGCGAACAAGGTAATTAAATATATAATTAATGTTTATTTTATGTGTATGAGCTCCTCTGTGTCTTATTAACGGTGCATAATAAGATATGTAGTAGTCTGAGTTATAGTATAAATCAGTAGTTTTTTAGGTCATTTTGTGAATTTTTTCCTTGACTTCTGGATTAAGTGAGAAAAGGCATTTTTGTTGTACCACCACCCTGTCCAAAACAACATTACCTGCCATTGTATGGACCAAAAAAAAAAACTGAATTATGCTAACAATGGGAGCGATCATCACACATTTACAATAAAAGTCTAAATTTTAAAATTAAAAAAAATTTTTTTCTTTTTTTTACAGATAACCAGCCTTCAGCCAACAACAATGAAGGGCAGTTCTCTGCCTTATGGATTGTCATTAGTTTCATTAGCGGCATTTTGCTCGGCTGGTTATGCTGCTATTTGAATCGAAAGGTAAGTTGAACGGTTTATAAAAAGAGTAGTTTATCTAAATATTGTCATTTGTAAAAGATTTTAAAGGAGTCATGACATTAGCAATAAAAATGTCTTTATAGAAAACGTCCTCCTCAGCTCAGCACAGAAAGAGCATTAACCATGCTCCCAAAATGGCTCGTTCGAACGTTGTAGGATTAGTGATGTCACATGGGGAAATACAACTCATTGACAATTAGTTTTACTTCATCACACCATATAAGCCGTGCTCAGCTGATCAACGGCTGACACCTGCCTGCATCAGAGAGAACGTTTGATGAAATATGAAACAGCCAACAGTATGACCTGACACATCATTGCAACATTAAAATAACTTTTGAACAATCCATGTCAACACTGCTTTAATAGCCGTTTATTATAAACATCACCCTACAAGCAACGCATTTTAACATTTTAGACAAGAGAAGGCTTCTGGAAAATCTCTTTACTTTTTGCTTTATTAGAATAAACCAGGAGATTGCAATGTGCACTGCATTGTTCTGTTGTTGGATAATGTTGCATTATTTTACTACAGTTAAGGTAGAAATGAACACACACCCGGAGCAGTGGGCTGCCTTGCTCCAGCGCCCGGGGAGCAATTAGGGGTTCGGTGCCTTGCTCAAGGGCACCTTAGTCATGGTATCAAAGGTGGAGAGAGTGCTGTTCATTCACAATCCCCACCTTCAATTCCTGCTTGCGCGAGAATCGAACCAGCAACCTTCAGGTTACAGGCCACGACTACCCCGTGGCCTAATGGTTAGTGGCCTAATACTAACTATTAATAAGCAGCAAATTAGGAATTTATTGAGGGAAAAGTCATAGTTAATAGTTAATAAGTGTTCCCTATTCTAAAGTGTTACCAAAACTTGATTTTCACTACAGGGGGACTTTAATTGTGCGCCTACTATTTTTTTCCTGCATGTCATGTGCGGGGCTCCGTAGTTGTGGGATGTTTTTCACAGATTTTATTTTCTGCCATTTGGAAAACATAAGTCTAATTGCTTAGATAAGTAATAGCACACATTTCCTCATCAAGTTACATGATTTAAAGGGGTGGTTGATTGCAATTTCACTAGTCATTAGTGTGTAATGTTGCTGTTTGAGCATAAACAATATCTGCAAAGTTGCAGCGCTGAAAGTTACAGAGATATCGTCTTTTAAAATTCTAGAAGTTTAATGCCTACAAAAACGGCTGGTAAGGGACTACAACGAACTACTTCCCGGGTCTGATACGTCATGGACCCAGATAAACCCCGCCCTCGGGAACATGTAAGGAAGGGGGGAGGCCATGCTGTGCTGCTTTAGAGAAGAGGAATTGAAAACTAGGGGTGCACGTAAAAATCTATTCATATATGAATCGCAATTCTGTCTTCTAACGATTCTAACGGATTCACAAGTTTCAAAATTAATGTTCTAAAACAGCCGTTCTTAATACTGTTCCTCGAGTCACCCTGCTCTGCATCTCTCTCTCTCTCTCTCTCTCTTTCATTCAGATCGTCAGATCAGCTCCAACAAACTGTTCCAATTATACATTTTCACATAGCAATGAGAAGCGTTATACATGGACACGTGTGCGGTTGCCGTACTGTATTAAAGCTTTAATCAGAATAAAACCGTATATTAAAAATTAACATAAGCAGTAGCATAATAACAGCGTATCTAAGAGTATGAGACAACAAACAAACAAACATACCATTAAGAGCCGTGCTTGCACAGGTTCTGCGCGATCCTCTTCACTAATATCCTCTGCGTCTCAATCGGGCTCAAATTGATAAGCAATATAGACGACGCCATTGTTTACAATACAACCGGAGCACATGCCGCTGAGCTGAGGTGCAGGACATTTAGACGCACGCTCGGCGGTTTAGTGAATCACAACACACTGAGCCAGCTAACCAATCAGAGCCCATCACGTATTTCTGAGGGAGGGGCTTCATAAAAACAGGAAATAATCGAGCCGTTTGTCAGAGAAGGGACAGAGCAGTGTGGAATAAAGGTAAATTATATGAAAAATAATGCGTTTTTAAAAAAACGAAGCATGAACACATGTTAGACTGCACCCCATAAACACAATCAAGCCTAGAAAAAAAAAACAGTCAACCACCCCTTTAAGGTCTCCTTCATTTACAAAAGAGACAAATTTAATGTTTAACTCAAGCATGAGTAACTGTGTTCCTGCAGCTTAACTAATAGAGCATCAAGCCGAGGTCATGGGTTTGATTATGTGATAGTAATAGTGATGTTTGACTTCTAACTTGACCTCCAGCTGCTGCAGGTATTCTGTGTTAATTTAACAGCTAGTTAGTCCTTTGTGTAGTTTATCGTAATGTGCTCCACTGACCTGCAATGCTGTGTCTGGCTATTGTTTAACTCTAGTGCGCTGGTTCATGAAACCACCGGTGCCCTAGCAATCATGTTATTCTCATAGTCTTGATTGTTGAAACAAATTGAATTCAAATGAAACTTAAAAAGAAAGAAAGTGTGTTTGAAATGGAATCAAAGGTGCAAAAGAGAGCCCATCTGTGTGTGATTGATAGCAAAGAGTTTAAGCGTGTTTCTACAGAGCCACGTTCACATACAGCTGCCTTTGCTCATTACAGTCGAGCATAACTCACATTGTGATGTCGGCCGTATATGTCAGAGAGTCATCTCAACCCATCTACCGCCCGCTTTCTTCTGCTGCTTTCTGTCAATCCATCACAGGCCCAGCCACACACACCTGCCGCCCTCCAGCAGGCTGTAGCTGCAGGCCAGAACTGCCTCGCCGGTGACTGCTAGTGCACTATGAAGGAGCCTCATTTCCCTGTCAGATGTTGAGTGGGTGCTGCAGCAGCATTTGGCATCTAGAGTCTCAGGAGGCATTGTTCGCGTGAACATAAGTTGGATCATTGCACTTAAAAGCAACGTCTGTGCACAGTGTGCAAATTGCATGTTGAGTCCTCCTCTGCATGTTCACAGCAACTTTAAGAAGCAATTTGTCTCTATGGCTCCTCATGGGACACTTCCTGTTAATAAGGATGAGCTCAGCAAGCCATTTCAGACACGTTGTAGTTATAATTAAAGGTTCAGACAAATGTCACAAATACAGCTGTCCGTTTGAAATGTCATGCTTTACAGTAACTGGATTAACGCCACATTTTCCTCAAAGGTGAGACGTGTTTTTGTCCCTGCGCTTCCAGGAAGACCCGACTAAAGTCTTCATGAATAAAAACAAGGGTTTTAACCCTGCCAGCTTAGCTCGCCTTTAGACAGAGATTCCTCCACCAAAATAAAATAAGCACACGTTGTAGACATCTCCAGTCTGTTCGAGGACTGAGTCTGGTCATGGTACTCATGCAGTCCTGGAAAAAAGAATATACAGCCGTTACATAGGATTATTGAAGCCACCGCACAAAGACAATGGTGGGAGTTGATACATCGAGAGAGATATGCATGGAGTGACAGCCATGGCAGGCGCATGGAGAGCAGAGATAGGAGGAATTAACTCCGTTACAAGGCCGCAACAACAGCTATTGTCTGCGTAAACATCAACAAGAGCTCAGCGCTCTCCAACTTGTGGATTTGACGGCCGAGATTGAGATGATGCGCCGAGCTCATTGTTTGCTAAATGCTATTAACCGCCGCGCAACTGACGCATAAAAGTACGAGCTGATGTAAATGACAATTCTGCTGTCATAATCCACACGCTGATGGGAAACCTTACAGCAGCCTTGTGTCTTAACAACAGATTACTTCCTGAGCCTGGCTCTTCACCTCTTCCCAAAGACTGATGCCACAGGATTTCTGCTTCTTTATACATCCGCTGATGTTCATTCTCCCTCTTTCATTCTTCCATTGATCCCTCCACAGCATTCAGGTTCTGCCAACGGTTCATGCCTGCAGGGGTCCACAAAACCCATTATCAGGTAGAGCACCCACCTCCATGCTCTTTAACTCAAAGATATTTGATTTTTTAGGGTGTGTATTAGTGTGCGTGTGTGTGTGTGTGTGCATACATGTGTCTTTCTTTAACCTTTGATGGGGATTTGAAACCTTTTTTAAACAATACAAATAGTTATAGTAATAATAACAATACAAGTTTAAATTTCACAATGAACAAGTTCGCATCACAGTTAAATTATAAGCAAAGTACCTTCATTCATTAAATTCAAAGTACATTCAGGAAAAAAAATTATAATAATTTTTAGACACATAATTGCTACATGAAATTATTGATCATTTACTTAAAAAGATAGAGAGAGTTCACTTGAAATGTTCATTAGGAAAACGAGAGTTTGTTTGGAATGTTCACATAAAAGCTATTCATGTCAACCACTCTCAGACCCCATAACAAACCAGGTTAATCAGTACATCACTGTGGGAATTGCCATTGCAGTCATTTGCAGCTGGGGCTTTCAAATGAAAGCCCTTATTCAATCAAACAAATCTTAAGTAATTCAATATAAATGAGTTTGCCAGCTAAATGACAACCAAAAGAAAGTTCTCAGAAATACGCACACATGCCAGTTAAGTGAGTAATACACAACAAGACAACATGCATCCAATGCATTGGACATGCTGTGGTTTTGGTTAGCTGTACATTCTGTTTGTTTGTGGGCATGTGTGTAGTGTGGTACCTTTCACCAGGCTGTGCAAGTACAGTGTGTGTATGTGGCTGCCGGCAAGGTTTGTGTTGGATATCTGCCACCCCAGATAATTCACTCTATTGGGCTTTTCAGCAGACACTGGAAGGGCCATGGGGAATCAAGCCAGAACATCAAAACTGAGTTGCACTGGCTCACAGTATTTCAGGAACTCTCATTCAAATTGAAATAAATTAGTCACCTGATTTCAATTGACTATGTATACTTTACTAGACAAATGCATTATGGCTAATATTTCAATATATCACTTTTTGGCCTGTTAAACAAAAGTAAGACCAGGTTATTTGTATGGGAAGGTGGAGCAGATGTATATGATCATTACAATGTTCATGTGGCATGCTGAGTCTTGCTTCCTCTTTTGGCTGTGAAACCCAAAGTAGCAGTTCCTTTGACCCTGCCTGAGGGGCAGCAATGCATTGTGGGTGTCAGGTACTTGCTTATAATAGCTTAGCTGTTTTTCAGTAGAACAGACCTACCAATTAAATATTTAATATTCACAACAGAAATGTGCACCATTCAGAATGCCCTTTGAATGAATTTGAATTGAGGCAGCAGACTGAATGCAGAACTGTTTTAATTGAACTAGAATTCAAATAGAATTTGTATTGTATCAAATAGAAGTATGTTTTCATATAAACAACATATGAGGAATTTCGTTATATAATAGTAATGATCAGTTTGAAATTTATTGAACTCATTTATATATCACAATATTGGGACAGTTGAACATAAGGCAGATAAAAAAGATTAAAAGTTATTATTTAGTTGCAGATCCCTTGCGCACAATCACAGCAGTTAGTCTGCGACCCATAGACATCACCATACTCTTGGTCTCATCTTTTTAAATACTTTTCCCAGCCTTTAATGCAGCCGATTCCAATTGTTGCTTGTTTGGGGAGTTTCTGCTTTTACTCTCCTCTTCAGCTGGTGAAATTCATGTTCAGTCGGATTTACAGTGGGGCAAAAAAGTATTTAGTCAGCCACCAATTGTGCAAGTTCTCCCACTTAAAAAGATGAGAGAGGCCTGTAATTTTCATCATAGGTATACCTCAACTATGAGAGACAAAATGAGAAAAAAAAAAATCCAGAAAATCACATTGTAGGATGATACATTAAATCATCAGTAAAGTTGAGAGCCAGCCATGCATGCCTATGCCATGACACCACCTCCACCATGCTTTACAGGTGAGGCTGAATGCTTGGGATCATTGCAGTTCCCTTTTTTCTCCACATTTTTGCTTTCCCATCACTTAGATAAAGGTTCATCTTTGTCTCATCGGTCCATAAACACAGTTCCAAAACTCTTCTGGCTCACCTTTGCGCTTTTTTGCAAACTCTAATCTTACCTTTCTATTTTTGGAGCTGGTCAGAGGTTTGTATCTTGCTGTGTAACCTCTGTTATTCTATGTCAAAGTCTCCTGAGGACAGTAGATTGTCAGAGCATCACCCCTGTAGCATTTGGACCAATCAGACACACAATTTTGCATTTGATTTAACAAATCAATTAGTTATTATATTAACAAATAGGCACAGACCCCTCACCCAATACACATACTCGGTGCCAGTAGGTATGTCAAGGACTTCAGGCCCCTGGTTCCATGGCAACCCATCAGATAACACTAGTTTTATTGCTCAAAGAAATGCAAATGCAGAGCAACTCACACTAACTTTTTCCTATAGCAAAGACATCATGCCATAAAAATGGACTCTTCTGTAATTAATTCATAGAAAAACCTTTCTTTGAATGAAGACACATATCATTCAGGTCATTGTGTATATTATTACTGTTCTTGTATATGTTTTTTTGTATTGTATACTGTTTTACGCATGCTTATGATAGATCACTTGTTAATATCACTTTAAC